>NC_056435.1:73885701-73900701 GCF_018296145.1 Oncorhynchus tshawytscha
CTGGTCCATGTTGACTCCAGTGCTTCCCACAGTTGTGTCAAGTTGGCTGGATGTCCTTTGGGTGGTGGACCATTCTTTATACACACGGGAAACTGTTGAGTGTGAAAACCCCAGCAACGTTGCAGTTCTTGACACAAACCAGTGCGCCTGGCACCTACAACCAAACACCTTTCAAAGGCACATAAATCTTTTGTCTTGTCCGTTCACCCCTGAATGACACATATACACAATCCATGTCTCAATTGTCTTAAAAATCCTTCTTTAACCCGTTTCCTCCTCTTCATCTACACTGATTGAAGTGGATTTAACAAGTGACATCAATAAGGGATCATAGCTTTCACCTGGATTCTCCTGGTCAGTCCATGTTATGGAAAGAGCAGGTGTTCATAATGTTTTGTCCACTCAGTGTAGATACATCCTTGAGATGAACACTAGGAAAGCAGAACGCTGTCATGACTGGCAGAAAGACGTACAAAGCAAATTTAACAGAAATAATGACATGCATCTTTTCTGATTCATGTAGAATTATCTATTTATATCTACGTGTTTAATTACCTATACCAGGAATTCCATCTCTCTATTTCTGTCCAAGGTCTTCAAGACATGAGTGAGTGAATATGAAATGAGGAGGAAGGGAGGAGTGAGTTGTCTCTCATTACACACACAGAACTTTCCCTAACGCAATAAACATGTAAGTGACTGAATATGTTGCATCATGAAACATCAAGTGTGAGGAGTTAACCCTCGTGCTGCCAGGAACTCCCTCCCCCTAACCCCCATCACATGACCAAGTGTTCACATCACAAAGGAAATAGGTGAGGTGTTTCTCAGGGTATAAATGATGAGGGGTTTAGGCCAGAGTACATATGCTCTCCTGTCTGCTCCTCAAGAGGACCACCAGAGGACAACCAGAACCAGCACACTCCAGTACCAGGAGACACCAGAACCAGAAATAGACTGCAGCACCAGTTGAGTGTGGAACCAATAGACTTGCAGCACCAGTTGAGTGTGGAACCAATAGACTTGCAGCACCAGTTGAGTGTGGAACCAATAGACTTGCAGCACCAGTTGAGTGTGGAACCAATAGACTCCAGCACCAGTTGAGTGTGGAACCAATCGACTGCAGCACCAGTTGAGTGTGGAACCAATCGACTGCAGCACCAGTTGAGTGTGGAACCAATCGACTGCAGCACCAGTTGAGTGTGGAACCAATAGACTGCAGCACCAGTTGAGTGTGGAACCAATAGACTCCAGCACCCGTTGAGTGTGGAACCAATAGACTCCAGGATGTCTCCCTGCTCTCTCCTCCTGTCCGTGCTGTTGGCTGCAGCGCTGCAGTGTGAGCATGCCCAGTGCAGACGTGTACCGTGCTCCGACCGCTGCTGCTCCTTCGTAGAGGGCTTCCCCGTCAGACTGAAGGAGCTCCGCACCGCCTTCTCCACCATCAGAGACTACTACGTAAGTTCTCTCTCTCTGTACACTATACAACATATATAAGTACTACATATATACTATACTACCACCCTCATATATATGTGAAAATACTACCCTCATATATATGTGAATATACTATACTACCACCCTTATATATATGTGAATATACTATATTACTACGTAAGTCATATATACTATACTACCACCCTCATATATATGTGAATATACTATACTACTATACTACTAATATACTATACTACTACCCTCATATATATGTGAAAATACTATACTACTATACTACTAAAATACTATACTACTACCCTCATATATATGTGAATATACTATACTACTACCCTTATATATATATTATATATATATGAATATACTATATTACTACGTAAGTCAAGGGCATAACTTTGTGTTGGATATTGGGGGTCACTTGGTTCCAGTGTCAACTCTCTTTAGGGGGGTCCGGGGGCATGCCCCCCATGATCGATAAATCTCTCTCTCTCTCTCTCTCTATATATATATATATATATATATATATATATATAGTGGTACAGAGAGGGCTCAGCTCTTTAGTCTCAATTCACTTAAATGCACCAAATACCCATTGAGGCATATTGTTTTTCTATCTATGGTAAGCAGTGTGTCCTGGTGGAAATGACGGACAGACAACATGGTTCAATCTGCTTTGTCATTATTTTTGAGCACAGCCATGTCTTCAATCTCCATGACAACCAAATTAAATCGGAATGCAGGCAACGACATTTGTCACAGTCAGGCTTCAGGTCAAGCCAAGATGAGGAGTTGAACTGGTAGTTCCAATCTGTGCGTGATGTAAATTGCTGTGTAATGTGCTTTACCAGACAGACTGCCTTCTAAACTCTGATGACCTGTTGATCCTCTCCCTGTGCCTCAACATGGACAGTGCTCTCCCTCTCTCTCTACTGACTGTCTCTGACCCCTGCCATGACAACCAAATGAAATCAGAATGCAGGCAACATCTGTTTTGTTATAGCACTAGGTAGTGATGGGACGACTGATACCTGGTGCTCAGATGCGGTTTTCAAAACACTACTGATCCGTCACAATGTACCGATGCTAGTTTCAAAGTAACATAATCCATTGATCAATGATGACCGAAGCTTCGTTTGATCACGTGGTTGCAAAAATCCCATTGATTTTGCCGTGTGTTCCAGTGCTTACTGTGATTCCAAGTTCCTTTCAAAACACCGACCTCTACTTGATACCGTACTTACAATGTAGTTATGATTTGTTCATGGAATGTCACCTGAACAGTAGCTCAACGGGTAGAGAGAAGATCTCGGGGACCAGAACACTCACTGACGACAAGGAATTGGGTCAAATCCCAGCAAGATATATTACCTTGAAGAAAAAATTGTGACATCACACTTTCTGCTCATTGTTGTTCAAACCATTTGTTTAGTAAAGTAGAAGCTTCTGTCCAAAATAATGGAGTTATAGTTTCAGTTTTTGAGAGACTTGATGAATATTGTAGGAAGAAACATAGATATATTAGCCTTCAGTAAGCATTTCACTGTACCGTTTACATCCACTATATCCTGTGCACGTGATGAACAAACTTTGATTTGATACAAAACAAGCATCAGGAAACAGAGTCTAAACTGGGCTGTTTGTTTTCTGCAGGAGGCTAATGACGAGCTGGAGACATCCCTGCTGGACGAAGGGATTCTACACCACTTGAAGGTGAGTTCACATTATTCTGTCTATTCTAACAGCAGGATAGAGTTTCCCCCTGATGTAACGGGATGAGACACTCACATCAGCACCAGGATGCACGTCCAATCCATTCCTGAGTTAGAAGTGACATGAATATTAAGAAACTACCCTGATGGCTATACTAGTTATACTGATGGCTATACCAGTTATACTGATGGCTATACTAGTTATATTGATGGCTATACTAGTTATATTGATGGCTATACTAGTTATATTGATGGCTATACTAGTTATATTGATGGCTATACTAGTTATATTGATGGCTATACTAGTTATATTGATGGCTATACTAGTTATATTGATGGCTATACTAGTTATACTGTAGTAGTTACATGCCAAATAGTCTTGATTTTATTAACAGAGATTTTTTAAATCAACTTCCAATGTCCTCTTAGAGTTGCTGGATTGTTTCCTCAGTATAATTTCCTTATCTCTAGTTATGGTTAGTTATAATTTCCTTATCTCTAGTTATGGTTAGTTATAATTTCCTTATCTCTAGTTATGGTTAGTTATAATTTCCTTATCTCTAGTTATGGTTAGTTATAATTTCCTTATCTCTAGTTATGGTTAGTTATAATTTCCTTATCTCTAGTTACGGTTAGTTATAATTTCCTTATCTCTAGTTATGGTTAGTTATAATTTCCTTATCTCTAGTTATGGTTAGTTATAATTTCCTTATCTCTAGTTACGGTTAGTTATAATTTCCTTATCTCTAGTTACGGTTAGTTATAATTTCCTTATCTCTAGTTATGGTTAGTTATAATTTCCTTATCTCTAGTTACGGTTAGTTATAATTTCCTTATCTCTAGTTACGGTTAGTTATAATTTCCTTATCTCTAGTTACGGTTAGTTATAATTTCCTTATCTCTAGTTACGGTTAGTTATAATTTCCTTATCTCTAGTTATGGTTAGTTATAATTTCCTTATCTCTAGTTATGGTTAGTTATAATTTCCTTATCTCTAGTTACGGTTAGTTATAATTTCCTTATCTCTAGTTACGGTTAGTTATAATTTCCTTATCTCTAGTTAAAACTGATATTTGAAAATAAAAGAAACCTTAACTTGACAACAAATGAGATATTGGCAAAACAAACTAACAGTTAAAACTAAGTAAATATAAATAAACATATCTAGTATTGGCACAATGAAGTCACAGTCAATTGTGTGGCGACAACGTTTTCTCAGAATCGTAGTTACTGTTCCTGTCTCTGTCAGTGTGATAATAATGATGTTATTTCTTCATCAGAGCCCGGTGGGGTGTCACGCTATGGACAGCATCCTGAAGTTCTATCTTGACACGGTGTTGCCCACCGCCATGAACAACAGAACACAGAACAACAACGACTTTAAATCTCCCATCGACTCCATCGGAAACATCTTCCACGAGCTGAAGAAAGAGATCGTCCAATGTGTAAGTAGACTGGCTCGATCTGTAGCCTGGCCCTATATAGTCTGGTCCTATATAGTCCTATATAGCCTGGTCCTATATAGTCCTATATAGTCTGGTCCTATATAGTCCTATATAGTCTGGTCCTATATAGTCCTATATAGTCTGGTCCTATATAGTCCTATATAGTCTGGTCCTATATAGTCCTATATAGTCTGGTCCTATATAGTCCTATATAGTCTGGTCCTATATAGTCCTATATAGTCTGGTCCTATATAGTCCTATATAGCCTGGTCCTATATAGTCTGGTCCTATATAGTCCTATATAGTCTGGTCCTATATAGTCTGGTCCTATTTAGTCTGGTCCTATATAGTCCTATTTAGTCTGGTCCTATATAGTCCTATTTAGTCTGGCCCTATATAGTCTGGTCCTATATAGTCCTATATAGTCTGGTCCTATATAGTCTGGTCCTATTTAGTCTGGTCCTATATAGTCCTATTTAGTCTGGTCCTATATAATCTGGTCCTATATGGTCCTATATAGCCTGGTCCTATATAGCCTGGTCCTATATAGTCTGGTCCTATATAGTCTGATCCTATTTAGTCTGGTCCTATTTAGTCCTACATAGTCTGGTCCTATATAGTCCAGTCCTCTTTAGTCCTATTTAGTCTGGTCCTATATAGTCTGGTCCTATATAGTCCTATTTAGTCTGGTCCTATATAGCCTGGTCCTATATAGTCTGGTCCTATATAGTCTGGTCCTATTTAGTCTGGTCCTATTTAGTCCTACATAGTCTGGTCCTATATAGTCCAGTCCTCTTTAGTCCTATTTAGTCTGGTCCTATATAGTCTGGTCCTATATAGTCCTATATAGCCTGGTCCTATATAGTCTGGTCCTATATAGTCTGATCCTATTTAGTCTGGTCCTATTTAGTCCTACATAGTCTGGTCCTATATAGTCCAGTCCTCTTTAGTCCTATATAGTCTGGTCCTATATAGTCTGGTTTTATATAGTCCTATATAGTCTGGTCCTATATAGTCCTATTTAGTCTGGTCCTATATAGTCCTATATAGTCTGGTCCTATATAGTCTGGTCCTATTTAGTCTGGTCCTATATAGTCCTATTTAGTCTGGTCCTATATAGTCTGGTCCTATATAGTCTGGTCCTATATAGTCTGGTCCTATTTAGTCTGGTCCTATATAGTCCTATTTAGTCTGGTCCTATTTAGTCTGGTCCTATATAGTTCTTATTGTCTGGTCCTCTATAGTCTGGTCCTATATAGTCTGGTCCTATATAGTCTGGTCCTATTTAGTCTGGTCCTATATAGTCTGGTCCTATTTAGTCTGGTCCTATATAGTCCTATTTAGTCTGGTCCTATTTAGTCTGGTCCTATATAGTCTGGTCCTATTTAGTCTGGTCCTATATAGTCTGGTCCTATTTAGTCTGGTCCTATATAGTCTGGTCCTATTTAGTCTGGTCCTATATAGTCCTATTTTGTCTGGTCCTATATAGTCTGGTCCTATTTAGTCTGGTCCTATATAGTCTGGTCCTATATAGTCTGGTCCTATATAGTCTGGTCCTATTTAGTCTGGTCCTATATCCTGTGAAAGTGTTCTGAGTGTATGATGTGAAAGTGTCTTGATGTGGTTTGGTTAAGGTCACCGGGATATTGTTGAGATGATATTTCCATGGTTGTGTTTCATGTCATTAAAGCTTTGTCAGGTTGTATGACATAGTAGCACATATAAACCTCGTCGGAAACCTCTGATTTAGGAGCCGGACGGTGGTCTAACCCCAAAACACACAACACTGACACGGCTACTTCCTAACTTACACAGCATCCAACAAACCTAATGTTCCCACGCTAGAGAGAGAGAGAGAGAGAGAGAGAGAGAGAGAGAGAGAGAGAGAGAGAGAGAGAGAGAGAGAGAGAGAGAGAGAGAGAGAGAGAGAGAGAGAGAGAGAGAGAGAGAGAGAATGTGTGTTTGGTGTTCCCAGTGTACTTTTGCAGTAGCCAGCACTCTGCAACCAATACTTCTGCCTGGTGCAACAGTATACTACTATAACAATCCTAATCTCTCTCTCTCTCTCTCTACAGAGGAACTACTTCTCCTGTAAGAAACCGTTTGACATCAACGAGTTCATCTCCTCGTATGAGAAGGTAAGTCTTCTTCAGCCTCAACCTCTCAATGAGTGTGTGTGTGTGTGTGTGTGTGTGTGTGTGTGTGTGTGTGTGTGTGTGTGTGTGTGTGTGTGTGTGTGTGTTTGTTTTTCCTCTAACCTGAGTGTATGTTTTCTGTGTGTCTAGATGCAGGATAAGGGCCTGTATAAGGCAATGGGAGAGCTGGACCTACTCTTCAACTACATCGAGGAGTACCTGGTCTCTAAGAGACGCAAAAACTGACCCCTGACCAATCAGAATTTGCCAGAGTTATGTGGCTAACCCTAACCTCTAATAACCTCCAAAGCCCAAACATCTGGGACTGTCTTTTTGTGGAAGACCATGAGACTAAATTGTATGGGTCCTGAGGACCTTCTCTCTCTACGTTACTAGGCTAGTCTTTAGTCCTACTCTTCAGTTCTGAAAGAACACCTTGAAGAATAACTTCTGAGGACTTCATCAATATAATATATGGCATTTGCCTTTTATCCAAAGTGACTGAGAGCACTGCTGTCATACATGTTTGTATGGGTGGTAGCCTCAGTGGGTAGCAAACCCTTGTTCTTGACCTGGGCTGAGCTTGCAAGCGCCACGCTCTACGGACTAAGCCACACAAGGACTTTTTCTTTAAAGTCCCTGAACCACATTTAGTCTCAGGTTAATCAAAAAGTTTATTACTGAGTCATATTGACTGAAACATACTGCTGTAAAGTATTGCATCAAATTTGTTGCATTTTTTGTAATTGTATTTTTTTAGGATTGACTTTCTGCACTTCCTTCCTTCCTTATAGTATAGTCATGATGTTAATCTAGCCACCATGTGGAGTAAGGAAGCATGTGTTACTGTACATGTGTAGAACACCAGTGAGAAGGGGAATCCAGGCTACACGTTTACCAGTGTGACAGAGAATGTACATTCACCTTTAACATGTGTTACTATGTGATCGTTGACTGATCTGTAATAATGAGTGTATTTACACATGACCATGTTTACAACATATTGAACCATTTAGTTATAGCATACAGTATATTTACTACCAATATCAGTATTGATTTAAATTAAAACCGTCCGTGAATCTCAGTGGAATACTGCACCACAATGTTTATTAGTGTGGCTTGTGAAAAAGTGTGGCTACATACGAATGATTTCTGACATGATTATTTCGGACCACTACTCCTCCTAGTGGTCGTTTAATTTGGAAACGTCATTTAAGCTTTAGAATGTGCAGACTGGTTTGGAATAGTGTGCTTGCATACAACTTTTTAAAAACTATTTATACTTTTTAAACTATTGAATTTATTAAACTTCATCCATGGAATTTCCTTGAAATTCTAAAGCTTCCTTTGTTGAAAACACCCAACATTCTATTCACAATAAACAATGTAACTTTTAACACAAATCAGCTACTTTGACCACATTCCAACAACGTTGACAATAACTTAGAGGGCTTCCAAGAGAAAAGCACAGAGTGTGCAAAGCTGTCATCAAGGCAAAGGGTGGCTACTTTGAAGAATTTCAAATGTAAAATATATTTGTATTTATTTAACAGTTTTTTGGTTACTACATGATTCCATATGTGTTATTTCGTAGTTTTGATGTCTTCACTATTATTCTACAATGTAGAAAATAGTAAAAATAAAGAAAAACCCTTGAATGAGTAGGTGTGTCCAAACTTTTGATGGGTACTGTTGGTGTGCCTAAATATTTGTGAGGTTGAGTGTATTTTTGTTTAACCTTCATTTAACCAGGTTAGTCTAGTTGAGATAAAAAAAAATCTATTTTTCAAGAGATTTTAACCAACTGTTTTTTTTTTTAGCTACAATGTTTTTGTATTTATTTATGATTTTTTAAAAACTTTCTCTGCCCTGCAGTTTTAAAATAAAATGTTCTACTTTGGAACTGTTTAAAAAAAAACTCAGTTCTTCTTTTAAACTTTAAAATGTGTAAAAGCCTTTTAAGTAGATTATCAGTTTCACATTCTGTTGTAATGCTGCAGCGACGACACAATAAAGACCTCTTCTGAATCTGATGTCCCGTCCTGTGGTTCTTCTTCTTCTCTTGAAATAGCAGAACAGAACATTTTAATGAGATGTCTTTGGGTGTTGGATTCCCAAAGGCATACAGTACAAACTCACCACCCACCAACCCCTCTTTTACGCTACTGCTACTCTCTGTTCATCATTCATGCATAGTCACTTTAACCATATCTACATCTACATACTACCTCAATCAGCCTGACTGTCTGTATGTAGCCTCGCTACTTTTATAACCTCGCTACCGTATATAGCCTGTCTTTTTACTGTTGTTTTATTTCTTTACTTACCTATTGTTCAACTAACACCTTTTTTGCACTATTGGTTAGAGCCTGTAAGTAAGCATTTCACTGTAAGGACTACACCTGTTGTATTTAGCGAACGTGACAAATAAACTTGTGATTTGAACTCTGAAACACATATGATTCTTTAGAAATCTGCTAAATAACATTAAAATGTAAAGACCATTTCAGTCAGCACAGGTTATTTCACTACTTCAGATACACATTTTTTCTAACACTTACTGACTTGAGGCTTGACACCATGTACTAACCCTAACCATAAGAGCAGATGCGAAGCTGTCCACACTCTAACCTCAAACATGACCCACATAGAAGACTTACCAGCAGGCAGCACACCTTTACCGGAACGACAACCATTCTGGCCTCACCTTGTTTGAATATACAAAATGAGACAATTGAAAGGAAAACGTGTTGAAACGAAACCTTAGTCTGCATATTTCGTCTGACTGATACGCTTCTACCTGTGGTTTTCATTCGAGGGTGATGCTGCTGCATTTCTGCAGAGAGAGAGAGAGAGAGACACGTGTGTGTGTGTGTGTGTGTGTGTGTGTGTGTGTGTGTGTGTGTGTGTGTGTGTGTGTGTGTGTGTGTGTGTGTGTGTGTGTGTGTGTGTGTGTGTGTGTGTGTGTGTGTGTGTGTGTGTGTGTGTGTGTGTGTGTGTGTGTGTGTGTGTGTGTGTATATTCTTGTAGCACACTGAAACTAGTCGGAGATATGTTAAGAGGAAATAGCTGTGCCGCTGTGTGACGCTAATCTTTGAACGTGCATCAAGGCAGCAGTGAAACAGACAGTCAGAATGGAACTTAAACCACCAAGTACTCACGCTCTGCTTAAACCACCAAGCATTTCATGAACGCTATCTAGCTGAGAGCATCACCTGAAGATTAGAAGGTGTTGACTCATCTAGCGTGCAGGGTTATCTAAGATAGACAAACAGGTGCATTATGAGTGTCTGATTAGGATGTCGTGACCTGTGACAACTCATAAATGGATTCTGCTTGCATCTCATTTAAATCTCCAATGAGAGTCATTCACAGGATACAGGGTACAGGGTTAAAAGGTGTTGACTAATCCAGGGTACAGGGTTAAAAGGTGGTGACTAATCCAGGGTACAGGTTTAAAAGGTGTTGACTAATCCAGGGTACAGGGTACAGGGTTAAAAGGTGTTGACTAATCCAGGGTACAGGGTTAAAAGGTGTTGACTAATCCAGGGTACAGGGTTAAAAGGTGTTGACTAATCCAGGGTACAGGGTTAAAAGGTGTTGACTAATCCAGGGTACAGGGTTAAAAGGTGTTGACTAATCCAGGGTACAGGGTTAAAAGGTGTTGACTAATCCAGGGTACAGTGTTAAAAGGTGTTGACTAATCCAGGGTACAGGGTACAGGGTTAAAAGGTGATGACTAATCCAGGGTACAGGGTTAAAAGGTGATGACTAATCCAGGGTACAGGGTTAAAAGGTGTTGACTAATCCAGGGTACAGGGTTAAAAGGTGATGACTAATCCAGGGTACAGGGTTAAAAGGTGTTGACTAATCCAGGGTACAGGGTTAAAAGGTGATGACTAATCCAGGGTACAGGTTTAAAAGGTGTTGACTAATCCAGGGTACAGGGTTAAAAGGTGTTGACTAATCCAGGGTACAGGGTACAGGGTACAGGGTTAAAAGGTGTTGACTAATCCAGGGTACAGGGTACAGGGTTAAAAGGTGTTGACTAATCCAGGGTACAGGGTACAGGGTTAAAAGGTGGTGACTAATCCAGGGTACAGGGTACAGGGTTAAAAGGTGATGACTAATCCAGGGTACAGGGTTAATAGGTGTTGACTAATCCAGGGTACAGGGTACAGGATTAAAAGGTGTTGACTAATCCAGGGTACAGGGTTAAAAGGTGTTGACTAATCCAGGGTACAGGGTTAAAAGGTGTTGACTAATCCAGGGTACAGGGTTAAAAGGTGATGACTAATCCAGGGTACAGGGTTAAAAGGTGTTGACTAATCCAGGGTACAGGGTTAAAAGGTGATGCCTAATCCAGGGTACAGGGTTAAAAGGTGTTGACTAATCCAGGGTACAGGGTACAGGGTTAAAAGGTGTTGACTAATCCAGGGTACAGGGTTAAAAGGTGTTGACTAATCCAGGGTACAGGTTTAAAAGGTGATGACTGATCCAGGGTACAGGGTACAGGGTTAAAAGGTGTTGACTAATCCAGGGTACAGGGTTAAAAGGTGATGACTAATCCAGGGTACAGGGTTAAAAGGTGATGACTAATCCAGGGTACAGTGTTAAAAGGTGTTGACTAATCCAGGGTACAGGGTACAGGGTTAAAAGGTGATGACTAATCCAGGGTACAGGTTTAAAAGGTGTTGACTAATCCAGGGTACAGGGTTAAAAGGTGTTGACTAATCCAGGGTACAGGGTTAAAAGGTGATGACTAATCCGGGGTACAGGTTTAAAAGGTGTTGACTAATCCAGGGTACAGGGTTAAAAGGTGTTGACTAATCCAGGGTACAGGGTTTGTATCAGCGTGCTGGTCTGCATGGTTGTCAGGAGAAATGCATTTGCATCCCAAATGGCACCCTAAATAATGCACTATGGATCCTGGTCTAAAGTAGTGCACTATGGATCCTGGTCTAAAGTAGTGCACTATGGATCCTGGCCTAAAGTAGTGCACTATATAGGGTGTCATTTGGGACATAACCTGTAAATGAGCTTTTCCAAAACGTGGTCCTCACACTACACAGCTGATTCAAATAATCAACTAATCATCGAGCTTTGATCATTTGAATCAGCTGTGTAGTGTGTGTGGGGGGGGAAACCAAAACGGGCACCGCTTGGAGTCCTGAGGACCGCTTGGAGTCCTGAGGACCGCTTGGAGTCCTGAGGACCGCTTGGAGTCCTGAGGACCGCTTGGAGTCCCGAGGACCGCTGTTTTCCGGAAACCCTGCAGTAACTGTAAAGAGCTGTTCTCTGTCACTGCAAAAACACCCTGATTAACAGCTATAGGTTTAAACACTACCAGGTGCTGTGTCATTGGCAAATCCTATCTTTAGACAATATAAACATGCCAAACTCTTCAATGTAGTACAGTGAGATTAAGGTTAAAATTGACGCCTCCCAGGTGGCGCAGTGGTTAAGGGCGCTGTACTACAGCGCCAGCTGTGCCATCAGAGACTCTGGGTTCACGCCCAGGCTCTGTTGTAACCGGCCGTGACCGGGAGGGCCGTGGGGCGACGCACAATTGGCCTAGAGTCGTTAGGGAGGGCTTGGCCGGTAGGGATCTCATCGCGCACCAGCGACTCCTGTGGCGGGCCGGGCGCAGTGCGCGCTAACCAAGGTTGTCAGGTGCGGCTGGCTTTCGGGTTGGATGCGCGCTGTGTTAAGAAGCAGTGCGGCTTGGTTGGGTTGTGTATCGGAGGACGCATGACTTTCAACCTTTGTCTCTCCTGAGCCCGTACGGGAGTTGTAGCGATGAGACAAGATAGTAGCTACTAAAAACAATTGGATACCACGAAATTGGGGAGAAAATGGGGTAAAATTTTAAATAAATAAATAAAAACTTTAAATACCCGTTTCCAAATGTACTTAAGCTAATAGGTCTACGAATGTTGAATCCTACCGTTATCAGCAATGCTTAAAATGTATGCATTCTTGTTTCGAATTCAAACGAGAGGTTTTTTTTCTCCCTGAACTCAAAAGAGCTGTTAGATTAGACAAACACTAGATTCCTTCTCCATTGTAAGGAGGGGAAGAGGTTACATCATTGGGTGTTGTCTGAAATCAACCCTCATGTGTGCATTCCAAATGACAACCTATTCCTTTATATACACTGCACTTCAGGTCAAAAGTAGTGAACTACATTAGGGAACAGTTTGGGATACACTATCCTTTGTTTGTGGATTCCTCCCATCGCCAAGGTCTGTCAGGGTTCCAAGTGGGAGTGGTCTGACCACTTCCTGTATGACAGAGGGCTCTGAAGGCTCCGCCCACTGTGGTCGGTTGCTAGGGAAAGTATGAGTCAGACTCATTGGCTGGAACAAACCCACCTGTTATCATTCTAACCACAGATTCAACAGGCACATGTTCAATAGACACCAAACAGGATAACACTTTTTTTTTGTGGGGCGACGCACAATTGGCCTAGCGTCGCCCGGGTTAGGGAGGGCTTGGTCGGTAGGGATGTCCTTGTCTCATCGCGCACCAGCGACTCCTGTGGCGGGACGGGCGCAGTGCGTGCTAACCAAGGTTGCCAGGTACACGGTGTTTCCTCCGGCACATTGGTGCGGCTGGCTTCCGGGTTGGATGCGCGCTGTGTTAAGAAGCAGTGCGGCTGGTTGGGTTGTGTATCGGAGGACGCATGACTTTCAACCTTCGTCTCTCCCGAGCCGTACGGGAGTTGTAGCGATGAGACAAGATAGTAGCTACTAAACAATTGGACACCATGAAATTGGGGAGAAAATGGGGTAAAATTTTAAATAAATAAATAAAAACTTTAAATACCCGTTTCCAAATGTACTTAAGCTAATAGGTCTACGAATGTTGAATCCTACCGTTATCAGCAATGCTTAAAATGTATGCATTCTTGTTTCGAATTCAAACGAGACCTTTTTTTCTCCCTGAACTCAAAAGAGCTGTTAGATTAGACAAACACTAGATTCCTTCTCCATTGTAAGGAGGGGAAGAGGTTACATCATTGGGTGTTGTCTGAAATCAACCCTCATGTGTGCATTCCAAATGACAACCTATTCCTTTATATACACTGCACTTCAGGTCAAAAGTAGTGAACTACATTAGGGAACAGTTTGGGATACACTATCCTTTGTTTGTGGATTCCTCCCATCGCCAAGGTCTGTCAGGGTTCCAAGTGGGAGTGGTCTGACCACTTCCTGTATGACAGAGGGCTCTGAAGGCTCCGCCCACTGTGGTGGGTTGCTAGGGAAAGTATGAGTCAGACTCATTGGCTGGAACAAACCCACCTGTTATCATTCTAACCACAGATTCAACAGGCACATGTTCAATAGACACCAAACAGGATAACATTTTTTTTTTGTGGGGCGACGCAAATTTGGCCTAGCGTCGCCCGGGTTGGGAGGGCTTGGTCGGTAGGGATGTCCTTGTCTCATCGCGCACCAGCGACTCCTGTGGCGGGACGGGCGCAGTGCGTGCTAACCAAGGTTGCCAGGTACACGTTTAAATACATAGGGCCTTAAGGTAAATTATAACTCAGCAACAAAAAAAAATCTTGAAATTGTTGCATGTACAGTGTTTCCTCCGGCACATTGGTGCGGCTGGCTTCCGGGTTGGATGCGCGCTGTGTTAAGAAGCAGTGCGGCTGGTTGGGTTGTGTATCGGAGGACGCATGACTTTCAACCTTCGTCTCTCCCGAGCCGTACGGGAGTTGTAGCGATGAGACAAGATAGTAGCTACTAAACAATTGGACACCATGAAATTGGGGAGAAAAAGGGGTAAAATTCAAAACAAACAACAAACAAAGAAAGAAAAGGTTATTTCACTTCATATTGAACTTTACCTTGAATAATTGAATCAAACTGCAGTGATGATGAATGATGGAGGGGGTGGGGGGGGTGTGTTTCGGTTTTACGAGGCGCCAGACCTTCCTCTCTTCAGACTGGCATCTTCATGACTGTCTGTCTGTCTGTCTCTGACAGAAAACTGACTAACATTCGTCTGTCTGTGTCATGTCAATAGGGACATACAGTGGGGCAAAAAAGTATTTAGTCAGCCATCAATAGTGCAAGTTCTCCCACTTAAAAAGATGAGAGAGGCCTGTAATTTTCATCATAGGTACACTTCAACTATGACAGACAAAATGAGAAAAAAAAATCCAGAAAATCACATTGTAGGATTTTTAATGAATTTATTTGCAAATTATGGTGGAAAATACTTTTTTGCCCCACTGTATGACTG
>NC_056435.1:73905701-73923201 GCF_018296145.1 Oncorhynchus tshawytscha
AACATGTGCTCATCTCCAACCCCTTCTAATGCGACTATCCCTCATGCTCCTCCCTCTATTCCCCCTGTCACGCTACAGAGTTTCTCCCTGCAGATGGTCACTGAGTCCGAGGTGCTAAAGGAGCTCCTTAAACTTGACCCCAAAAAAACATCTGTGTCAGATGGTTTAGACCCTTTCTTCTTTAAGGTTGCTGCCTCATCACCAATCATCACCAATCCTATCTCTGACCTTTTTAACCTGGAGAGGTTCCCATTGCTTGGAAGGCAGCCACGGTTCGTCCATTACTTAAAGGGGAGATCAAGCTGATCCTAACTGTTATAGGCCTATTTCTATTTTGCCGTGTTTATCAAAAGTGTTGGAAAAACTTAGCAATAATCAACTGACTGGCTTTCTTGATGTCTATAGTATTCTCTCTGATATGTAACCTGGTTTCCGCTCAGGTTATGGATGTGCCACTGCAACCTTAAAAGGCCCTCAATGAAGTCACCTTTGCCCTTGATTCTAAGCAATGTTGTGCTGCTATTTTTAGTGACTTGGCCAAAGCATTTGATACGGTAGACCATTCCATTCTTGTGGGCCGGCTAAGGAGTATTGGTGTCTGTGATGGGTCATTGGCCTGGTTTGCTAACTACCTCTCTCAAAGAGTGCAGTGTATAAAGTCAGAACATCTGCTGTCTCAGCCACTGCCTGTCAGCAAGGGAGTACCCCAAGGCTCAATCCTAGGCCCCACACTCATCTCAATTTACATCAACAACATAGCTCAGGCAGTAGGAAGCTCTCTCATCCATTTATATGCAGATGATACAGTCTTATACTCGGCTGGCCCCTCCCCTGATTTTATATTAAACACTCTACAATAAAGCTTTCTTAGTATCCAACAAGCTTTCTCTGCCCTAAACCTTGTTCTGAACACCTCCAAAACAAAGGTCATGTGGCTTGGTAAGAATAATGCCCCTCTCCCCACAGGTGTGATTACTACCTCTGAGGGTTTAGAGCTTGAGGTAGTCACCTCATACAAGTACTTGGGAGTATGGCTAGACGGTACACTGTCCTTCTCTCAGCACATATCAAAGCTGCAGGCTAAAGTTAAATCTAGACTTGGTTTCCTCTATCGTAATCGCTCCTCTTTCACCCCAGCTGCCAGACTAACCCTGATTCAGATGACCATCCTACCTATGCTAGATTACGGAGACTTAAGTTATAGATCAGCAGGTAAGGGTGCTCTCGAGCGGCTAGATATATTTTTTTACCATTCGGCCATCAGATTTTCCACCAATGCTCCTTATAGGACACATCACTGCACTCTATACTCCTCTGTAAACGGGTCATCTCTGTATACCAGTCGCAAGACCCACTGGTTGATGCTTATTTATAAAACCCTCTTAGGTCTCACTCCACCCTATCTGAGATATCTACTGCAGCTCTCATCCTCCACATACAACACCCGTTCTGCCAGTCACAATCTGTTAAAGGTCCCCAAAGCACACACATCTCTGGTTCATTCGTCTTTTCAGTTCGCTGCAGCTAGCGACTGGAACGAGCTGCAACAAACACTCAAACTGGACAGTTTTATCTCAATCTCTTCATTCAAAGACGCAATCATGGACACTCTTACTGACAGTTGTGGCTGCTTTGTGTGATGTATTGTTGTCGCTACCTTCTTGCCCTTTGTGCTGTTGTCTGGGCCCAATAATGTTAGTACCATGTTTTGTGCTGCTACCATGTTGTTGTCATGTTGTGTTTCTACCATGCTGTGCTGCTACCATGTTGTGTTTCTACCATGCTGTGTTGTCATGTGTTGCTGCCATGTTGTGCTGCTACCATGTTGGTCTCTCTTCATGTCGGTCCCAGCTGGAGGCCTTTTGCCTTTTGGTAGGCCGTCATTGTAAATAAGAATTTGTTCTAAACTGACTTGCCTAATAAAAAGTAGTGGATTTGGCTTACTCAGCCACACCCGTTGCTGACAGGTGTATAAAATCGAGCCACAGCCATGTAATCTCCATAGACAAACATTGGCAGTAGAATGGGCCTTACTGAAGAGCTCAATGACTTAACGTGGCACTGTCATAGGATGCCACCATTCCAACAAGTCAGTTCGTCAAATTTCTGCCCTGCTAGAGCTGCCCCAGTCAACTGTCAAGTGCTGTTATTGTTTAGTGGAAATCTCTAGGAGCTGCGAAGTGGTAGGCCACACAAACTCACAGAATGGGACCGCCGAGTGCTGAAGCGCATAAAAATTGTCTGTCCTCGGTTGCGACACTCACTACTGAGTTCCCAACTGCATCTGGAAGCAACGTCAGCACAATAACTGTTCGTCGGGAGCTTCATGAAATGGGTTTCCATGGCCGAGCAGCTGCACACAAGTCTAAGATCACCATGCGCAATTCCAAGCGTCGCCTGGAGTGGTGTAAAGCTCACCTCCATCACTCTGGAGTGATGAATCACGCTTCACCGTCTGGCAGTCCAACAGACAACAGACAAATCTAGGTCTGGTGGATGCCAGGAGAACACGACCTACCCAAATGCATAGTGCCAACTGTAAAGTTTGGTGGAGGAGGAATAATGGTCTGGGGCTGTTTTTCATGGTTTAGGCTAGGCCCCTTAATTCCAGTGAAGGGAAATCTTAATGCTACAGCATACAATGGCTTTCTAGACGATTCTGTGCTTCCAAATTTGGGGCAACAGTTTGGGGAAGGCCCTTTCCTGTTTCAGCATGTCAATGCCTCCATGCACTAAGCGAGGTTCCAGACAGAAATGGTTTGTTGAGATCGTTGTGGAAGAACTTGACTGGCCTGCACAGAGCCCTGACCTCATGGAAAACCTTTGCGATGAATTGGAATGCCTAAACGCCCAACATCAGTCCTCATTAATGCTCTTGTGGCTGAATGGACACAAGTCCCCACAACAATGTTCCAACATCTAGTGGAAAGCCTTCCCAGAAGAGTGGAGGCTGTTATAGAAGCAATGTTCCAACATCTAGTGGAAAGCCTTCCCAGAAGAGTGGAGGCTGTTATGGCAGCAATGTTCCATCATCTAGTGGAAAGCCTTCCCAGAAGAGTGGAGGCTGTTATAGCAGCAAAGGGGGGACCAACTCCATATTAATGTCCATGACTTTGGAATGTGATGTTCAATGAGCAGGTGTCCACATACTTTTGGTCATGTAGTGTATACTGGATCCAGAGACATACACATGGTATACAAGCATCCCTTTAAGGTTGGGATTGGGTGAGGGGAACCACGATCTGTACCTAGTGGTAACACACCTGTAATACAGTGGAAACTGAAATGGTTCACCCACACAGAAGGTGTACAACTTCAAAAGGCTGAAGAAATGTAGCTTGTCGCCAAAAACACTCACAAACTTCTACAGATGCACAATCGAGAGCATCCTGGCGGGCTGTATCACCGCCTGGTACGGCAACTGCTCCGCCCACAATCGTAAGGCTCTCCAGAGGGTAGTGAGGTCTGCACAACGCATCACCGGGGGCAAACTACCTGCCCTCCAGGACACCTACACCACCCGATGTCACAGGAAGGCCATAAAGATCATCAAGGACAACAACCACCCGAGCCACTGCCTGTTCACCCCGCTAACATCCAGAAGGTCAGTACAGGTGCATCAAAGCAGGGGCCGAGAGACTGAAAAACAGCTTCTATCTCATGGTTAAACAGCCACCACTAACATTGAGTGGCTGCTGCCAACACACTGACTCAACTCCAGCCACTCTAATAATGGGAATTGATTGGAATTGATGTAAAATATATCACTAGCCACTTTAAACTATGCTACTTAATATAATGTTTACATACCCTACATACCCTCATATCTCATATGTATATACTGTATTTTATACCATCTACTGCATCTTGCCTATGCCGTTCTGTACCATCACTCATTCATATTTATATGTACATATTCTTATTCCATCTTATTTTGTGTGTATGAGGTAGTTGTTGTGGAATTGTTACTTTACTTGTTAGATATTACTGCACTGTCAGAACTAGAAGCAAAAGCATTTCGCTACACTTGCATTAGCATCTGCTAACCATGTGTATGTGACCAATTACATCTGCTAACCATGTGTATGTGACCAATAAAATGTGATTTGATTTAAACTTTACCCCAGAGCTAACACACCTGTACTACAGTGGAAACTTTACCCCCGGAGCTAACACACCTGTACTACAGTGGAAACTTTACCCCAGAGCTAACACACCTGTACTACAGTGGAAACTTTACCCCAGAGCTAACACACCTGTAATACAGTGGAAACTTTACTCCAGAGCTAACACACCTGTAATACAGTGGAAACTTTACCAGAGCTAACACACCTGTACTACAGTGGAAACTTTACCCCAGAGCTAACACACCTGTACTACAGTGGAAACTTTACCCCAGAGCTAACACACCTGTAATACAGTGGAAACTTTACCCCAGAGCTAACACACCTGTAATACAGTGGAAACTTTACCCCAGAGCTAACACACCTGTAATACAGTGGAAACTTAACCAGAGCTAACACATCTGTACTACAGTGGAAACTTTACCCCGGAGCTAACACAGCTGTACTACAGTGGAAACTTTACCCCAGAGCTAACACACCTGTACTACAGTGGAAACTTTACCCCAGAGCTAACACACCTGTAATACAGTGGAAACTTTACCCCAGAGCTAACACACCTGTAATACAGTGGAAACTTTACCAGAGCTAACACACCTGTACTACAGTGGAAACTTTACTCCAGAGCTAACACACCTGTAATAAGTGGAAACTTTATCAGAGCTAACACACCTGTACTACAGTGGAAACTTTACCCCAGAGCTAACACACCTATAATACAGTGGAAACTTAACCAGAGCTAACACACCTGTATTAAGTGGACACTTTACCCCAGAGCTAACACACCTGTAATAAGTGGACACTTTACCCCAGAGCTAACACACCTGTAATACAGTGGAAACTTTACCCCAGAGCTAACACACCTGTAATACAGTGGAAACTTTACCCCAGAGTTAACACACCTGTAATACAGTGGAAACTTAACCAGAGCTAACACACCTGTAATAAGTGGAAACTTTACCCCAGAGTTAACACACCTGTAATACAGTGGAAACTTTACCAGAGCTAACACACCTGTAATACTGTGGAAACTTTACCCCAGAGCTAACACACCTGTAATACAGTGGAAACTTTACCAGAGCTAACACACCTGTAATACAGTGGAAACTTTACCAGAGCTAACACACCTGTAATACAGTGGAAACTTTACCAGAGCTAACACACCTGTACTACAGTGGAAACTTTACCCCAGAGCTAACACACCTGTAATACAGTGGAAACTTTACCCCAGAGCTAACACACCTGTAATACAGTGGAAACTTTACCCCAGAGCTAACACACCTGTAATACAGTGGAAACTTTACCCCAGAGCTAACACACCTGTAATACAGTGGAAACTTTACCAGAGCTAACACACCTGTACTACAGTGGAAACTTTACCCCAGAGCTAACACACCTGTAATAAGTGGAAACTTTATCAGAGCTAACACACCTGTACTACAGTGGAAACTTTACCCCAGAGCTAACACACCTGTAATACAGTGGAAACTTAACCAGAGCTAACACACCTGTATTAAGTGGACACTTTACCCCAGAGCTAACACACCTGTAATAAGTGGACACTTTACACACCTGTAATACAGTGGAAACTTTACACCTAACACACCTGTAATACAGTGGAAACTTTACCCCAGAGCTAACACACCTGTAATACAGTGGAAACTTAACCAGAGCTAACACACCTGTAATAAGTGGAAACTTTACCCCAGA
Organism: Oncorhynchus tshawytscha; assembly: GCF_018296145.1. Taxonomy (NCBI): domain Eukaryota; kingdom Metazoa; phylum Chordata; class Actinopteri; order Salmoniformes; family Salmonidae; genus Oncorhynchus; species Oncorhynchus tshawytscha. Next base: position 73,911,533 of record NC_056435.1, read on the forward strand.
GTTAACACACCTGTAATACAGTGGAAACTTTACCAGAGCTAACACACCTGTAATACTGTGGAAACTTTACCCCAGAGCTAACACACCTGTAATACAGTGGAAACATTTACCAGAGCTAACACACCTGTAATAAGTGGAAACTTTACCAGAGCTAACACACCTGTAATACAGTGGAAACTTTACCCCAGAGCTAACACACCTGTAATACAGTGGAAACTTTACCAGAGCTAACACACCTGTAATACAGTGGAAACTTTACCCCAGAGCTAACACACCTGTAATACAGTGGAAACTTAACCAGAGCTAACACACCTTTACCCCAGAGCTAACACACCTGTAATACAGTGGAAACTTTACCAGAGCTAACACACCTGTAATAAGTGGAAACTTAACACCCAGAGCTAACACACCTGTAATACAGTGGAAACTTTACACCAGAGCTAACACACCTGTAATAAGTGGTGAGCTAAACACCTGTTTACTTTAACACACCAGAGCTAACACACCTGTAATACAGTGGAAACTTTACCCCAGAGCTAACACACCTGTAATAAGTGGAAACTTTACCAGAGCTAACACACCTGTACTACAGTGGAAACTTTACCCCAGAGCTAACACACCTGTAATACAGTGGAAACTTAACCAGAGCTAACACAGTGGACACTTTACCCCAGAGCTAACTAACACACCTGTAATACAGTGGAAACTTTACCCCAGAGCTAACACACCTGTAATACAGTGGAAACTTTACCCCAGAGCTAACACACCTGTAATACAGTGGAAACTTTACCCCAGAGCTAACACACCTGTAATACAGTGGTACCAGGAAACCTGTAATACAGTGGAAACTTTACCAGAGCTAACACACCTGTAATACAGTGGAAACTTTACCAGAGCTAACACACCTGTAATACAGTGGAAACTTTACCAGAGCTAACACACCTGTAATACAGTGGAAACTTTAGCCCCAGAGCTAACACACCTGTAATACAGTGGAAACTTTACCAGAGCTAACACACCTGTAATACAGTGGAAACTTTACCCAGAGCTAACACACCTGTAATAAGTGGAAACTTTACCAGAGCTAACACACCTGTAATACAGTGGAAACTTTACCCAGAGCTAACACACCTGTAATACAGTGGAAACTTTACCCCAGAGCTAACACACCTGTAATACAGTGGAAACTTTACCAGAGCTAACACACCTGTAATACAGTGGAAACTTTACCCCAGAGCTAACACACCTGTAATAAAGTGGAAACTTTACCAGAGCTAACACACCTGTAATACAGTGGAAACTTTACCCAGAGCTAACACACCTGTAATACAGTGGAAACTTTACCAGAGCTAACACACCTGTAATAAGTGGAAACTTTACCAGAGCTAACACACCTGTAATAAGTGGAAACTTTACCAGAGCTAACACACCTGTAATACAGTGGAAACTTTACCAGAGCTAACACACCTGTAATACAGTGGCAACTTTACCCCAGAGCTAACACACCTGTAATAAGTGGAAACTTTACCAGAGCTAACACACCTGTACTACAGTGGAAACTTTACCCCAGAGCTAACACACCTGTAATACAGTGGAAACTTTACTCCAGAGCTAACACACCTGTAATAAGTGGACACTTTACCCCAGAGCTAACACACCTGTAATAAGTGGACACTTTACCCCAGAGCTAACACACCTGTAATACAGTGGAAACTTTACCCCGGAGCTAACACACCTGTAATACAGTGGAAACTTTACCCCAGAGCTAACACACCTGTAATAAGTGGAAACTTTACCCCAGAGCTAACACACCTGTAATACAGTGGAAACTTAACCAGAGCTAACACACCTGTAATACAGTGGAAACTTTACCCCAGAGCTAACACACCTGTAATACAGTGGAAACTTTACCCCAGAGCTAACACACCTGTTACAGTGGAAACTTTACAGAGCTAACCAGAGCTAACACACCTGTAATACAGTGGAAACTTTACCAGAGCTAACACACCTGTAATACAGTGGAAACTTTACTCCAGAGCTAACACACCTGTAATAAGTGGAAACTTTACCAGAGCTAACACACCTGTAATACAGTGGAAACTTTACCCCAGAGCTAACACACCTGTAATACAGTGGAAACTTAACCAGAGCTAACACACCTGTAATAAGTGGAAACTTTACCCCAGAGCTAACACACCTGTAATAAGTGGAAACTTTACCCCAGAGCTAACACACCTGTAATACAGTGGAAACTTTACCCCAGAGCTAACACACCTGTAATACAGTGGAAACTTTAACCAGAGCTAACACACCTGTAATACAGTGGAAACTTTACCAGAGCTAACACACCTGTAATACAGTGGAAACTTTACCCCAGAGCTAAACACCACCTGTAACCTACAGTGGAAACTTTACCAGAGCTAACACACCTGTAATACAGTGGAAACTTTACCAGAGCTAACACACCTGTAATAAGTGGAAACTTTACCAGAGCTAACACACCTGTAATAAGTGGAAACTTTACCAGAGCTAACACACCTGTAATACAGTGGAAACTTTACCCCAGAGCTAACACACCTGTAATACAGTGGAAACTTTACCAGAGCTAACACACCTGTACACCAGTGGAAACTTTAGAGCTAACACACCTGTAATACAGTGGAAACTTTACCAGAGCTAACACACCTGTAATACAGTGGAAACTTTACCCCAGAGCTAACACACCTGTAATACAGTGGAAACTTTACCCCAGAGCTAACACACCTGTACTACAGTGGAAACTAACCAGAGCTAACACACCTGTAATGTAACACACCTGTAATACAGTGGAAACTTTACCCCAGAGCTAACACACCTGTAATAAGTGGAAACTTTACCAGAGCTAACACACCTGTAATACAGTGGAAACTTTACCCCAGAGCTAACACACCTGTAATACAGTGGAAACTTTACCAGAGCTAACACACCTGTAATAAGTGGAAACTTTACCAGAGCTAACACACCTGTAATACAGTGGAAACTTTACCAGAGCTAACACACCTGTAATACAGTGGAAACTTTACCAGAGCTAACACACCTGTAATACAGTGGAAACTTTACCCCAGAGCTAACACACCTGTAATAAGTGGAAACTTTACCAGAGCTAACACACCTGTAATACAGTGGAAACTTTACCCCAGAGCTAACACACCTGTAATAAGTGGAAACTTTACCAGAGCTAACACACCTGTAATAAGTGGAAACTTTACCCCAGAGCTAACACACCTGTAATAAGTGGAAACTTTACCCCAGAGCTAACACACCTGTAATACAGTGGAAACTTTACCCCAGAGCTAACACACCTGTAATACAGTGGAAACTTTTCCAACCAGAGCTAACACACCTGTAACCAGAGCTAACACACCTGTAATACAGTGGAAACTTTACCCCAGAGCTAACACACCTGTAATACAGTGGAAACTTTTACCAGAGCTAACACACCTGTAATACAGTGGAAACTTTACCAGAGCTAACACACCTGTAATACAGTGGAAACTTTACCAGAGCTAACACACCTGTAATACAGTGGAAACTTACCAGAGCTAACACACCTGTAATACAGTGGAAACTTTACCAGAGCTAACACACCTGTAATACAGTGGAAACTTTACCAGAGCTAACACACCTGAGCTTACCAGAGCTAACACACCTGTAATAAGAGCTTTAAGCTAACACACCTGTAATACAGTGGAAACTTTACCCCAGAGCTAACACACCTGTAATAAGTGGAAACTTTTAGCTAACACACCAGAGCTAACACACCTGTAATACAGTGGAAACTTTACCAGAGCTAACACACCTGTAATACAGTGGAAACTTTACTCCAGAGCTAACACACCTGTAATAAGTGGAAACTTTACCAGAGCTAACACACCTGTAATACAGTGGAAACTTTACCCCAGAGCTAACACACCTGTAATACAGTGGAAACTTTACCAGAGCTAACCACCTGTAATAAGTGGAAACTAACACACCTGTAATAAGTGGAAACTTTAACACACCAGAGCTAACACACCTGTAATACAGTGGAAACTTTACCCCAGAGCTAACACACCTGTAATACAGTGGAAACTTTACCCCAGAGCTAACACACCTGTAATACAGTGGAAACTTTACCAGAGCTAACACACCTGTAATAAGTGGAAACTTTACCCCAGAGCTAACACACCTGTAATACAGTGGAAACTTTACCAGAGCTAACACACCTGTAATACAGTGGAAACTTTACCAGAGCTAACACACCTGTAATACAGTGGAAACTTTACCAGAGCTAACACACCTGTAATACAGTGGAAACTTTACCCCAGAGCTAACACACCTGTAATACAGTGGAAACTTTACCAGAGCTAACACACCTGTAATACAGTGGAAACTTTACCCCCAGAGCTAACACACCTGTAATAAGTGGAAACTTTACCCCAGAGCTAACACACCTGTAATACAGTGGAAACTTTACCCCAGAGCTAACACACCTGTAATACAGTGGAAACTTTACCCCAGAGCTAACACACCTGTAATAAGTGGAAACTTTACCACCAGAGCTAACACACCTGTAATACAGTGGAAACTTTACCAGAGCTAACACACCTGTAATACAGTGGAAACTTTACCAGAGCTAACACACCTGTAATACAGTGGAAACTTTACCCCAGAGCTAACACACCTGTAATAAGTGGAAACTTTACCAGAGCTAACACACCTGTAATTGGAAACCCAGAGCTAACACACCTGTAATACAGTGGAAACTTTACCCCAGAGCTAACACACCTGTAATACAGTGGAAACTTAACCAGAGCTAACACACCTGTAATAAGTGGAAACTTTACCAGAGCTAACACACCTGTAATACAGTGGAAACTTTACCAGAGCTAACACACCACCTGTAATACAGTGGAAACTTAACCAGAGCTAACACACCTGTAATACAGTGGAAACTTTACCAGTGGAAACCAGAGCTAACACACCTGTAATACAGTGGAAACTTTACCAGAGCTAACACACCTGTAATACAGTGGAAACTTTACCAGAGCTAACACACCTGTAATACAGTGGAAACTTTACCAGAGCTAACACACCTGTAATAAGTGGTGAGCTAAACACCTTTACAGTGGAAACCCCAGAGCTAACACACCTGTAATACAGTGGAAACTTTACCCCAGAGCTAACACACCTGTAATACAGTGGAAACTTTACAGAGTGGCTAACACAGAGCTAACACACCTGTAATACAGTGGAAACTTTACTCCAGAGCTAACACACCTGTAATACAGTGGAAACTTTACCCAGAGCTAACACACCTGTAATAAGTGGAAACTTTACCCCAGAGCTAACACACCTGTAATACAGTGGAAACTTTAGCTAACACACCCCAGAGCTAACACACCTGTAATACAGTGGAAACTTTAACCAGAGCTAACACACCTGTAATAAGTGGAAACTTTACCCCAGAGCTAACACACCTGTAATACAGTGGAAACTTTACCCCAGAGCTAACACACCTGTAATACAGTGGAAACTTTACCCCAGAGCTAACACACCTGTAATACAGTGGAAACTTAACCAGAGCTAACACACCTGTAATAAGTGGAAACTTTACCCCAGAGCTAACACACCTGTAATACAGTGGAAACTTTACCAGAGCTAACACACCTGTAATACAGTGGAAACTTTACCCCAGAGCTAACACACCTGTAATACAGTGGAAACTTTACCAGAGCTAACACACCTGTAATAAGTGGAAACTTTACCAGAGCTAACACACCTGTAATAAGTGGAAACTTTACCAGAGCTAACACACCTGTAATAAGCTAACACACCTGTAATACAGTGGAAACTTAGTGGCTAACACACCTGTAATGCAGTGGAAACTTTACCCCAGAGCTAACACACCTGTAATACAGTGGAAACTTTACCAGAGCTAACACACCTGTAATACAGTGGAAACTTTACCAGAGCTAACACACCTGTAATAACTTTAGTGGAAACTTTACCAGAGCTAACACACCTGTAATACAGTGTAATACACCTGTAATAAGTGGAAACTTTACCCCAGAGCTAACACACCTGTAATAAGTGGAAACTTTACCCCAGAGCTAACACACCTGTAATACAGTGGAAACTTTACCAGGAACACCTGTAATACAGTGGAAACTTTACCAGAGCTAACACACCTGTAATACAGTGGAAACTTTACCAGAGCTAACACACCTGTAATAAGTGGAAACTTTACACCCAGAGCTAACACACCTGTAATACAGTGGAAACTTTACCAGAGCTAACACACCTGTAATACAGTGGAAACTTTACCAGAGCTAACACACCTGTAATACAGTGGAAACTTTACCAGAGCTAACACACCTGTAATACAGTGGAAACTTTACCAGAGCTAACACACCTGTAATAAGTGGAAACTTTACCCCAGAGCTAACACACCTGTAATACAGTGGAAACTTTACCCCAGAGCTAACACACCTGTAATACAGTGGAAACTTTACCAGAGCTAACACACCTGTAATACAGTGGAAACTTTAACCAGAGCTAACACACCTGTAATACAGTGGAAACTTTACCAGAGCTAACACACCTGTAATACAGTGGAAACTTTACTAACACACCCAGAGCTAACACACCTGTAATACAGTGGAAACACCCAGAGCTAACACACCTGTAAGTGGAAACTTTACCAGAGCTAACACACCTGTAATACAGTGGAAACTTTACCCCAGAGCTAACACACCTGTAATACAGTGGCCAGAGCTAACACACCTGTAATACAGTGGAAACTTTACCCCAGAGCTAACACACCTGTAATACAGTGGAAACTTTACCAGAGCTAACACACCTGTAATAAGTGGAAACTTTACCCCAGAGCTAACACACCTGTAATACAGTGGAAACTTTACCCCAGAGCTAACACACCTGTAATACAGTGGAAACTTTACCAGAGCTAACACACCTGTAATACAGTGGAAACTTTACCCCAGAGCTAACACACCTGTAATACAGTGGAAACTTTACCCCAGAGCTAACACACCTGTAATACAGTGGAAACTTTAACCAGAGCTAACACACCTGTACTACAGTGGAAACTTTACCCCAGAGCTAACACACCTGTAATACAGTGGAAACTTTACCAGAGCTAACACACCTGTAATACAGTGGAAACTTTACCCCAGAGCTAACACACCTGTAATACAGTGGAAACTTTACCCCAGAGCTAACACACCTGTAATACAGTGGAAACTTTACCCCAGAGCTAACACACCTGTAATACAGTGGAAACTTTAACCAGAGCTAACACACCTGTAATAAGTGGAAACTTAACCAGAGCTAACACACCTGTAATACAGTGGAAACTTTACCCCAGAGCTAACACACCTGTAATACAGTGGAAACTTTACCCCAGAGCTAACACACCTGTAAGTGGAAACAGTGGAAACTTAACCAGAGCTAACACACCTGTAATACAGTGGAAACTTACCCCAGAGCTAACACACCTGTAATACAGTGGAAACTTTACCAGAGCTAACACACCTGTAATACAGTGGAAACTTTACCCAGAGCTAACACACCTGTAATAAGTGGAAACTTTACCCTAGAGCTAACACACCTTTTGGAAACTTTTTTTTTTTTTTAAACACGCCGTTCACACTTCAGCTGTAGCTGACACACAGTGTGGACCTCGTCAACTGAATTCCTAGAAAACAGAGTACTGTGTATATCAGTGGAACAACCTGTGGTTTGTTTCTCAAAACGGATTCTGAAACAAAACACACTGAAAGTACAACTCTTTGCAGTTGCAACACTTTCCATGGTTTTTAGCGTCGCCCCTGTTGACGTCAAGTGATGTTAAAAAAAAACATAAACATGGAAACTGAAAGCCTACAGCGACATCTTTTAAGTTGGCACCTTTTCTCAGCTGTTGTTATGGCGATGAAGATCAATCTCTCGCCTCTGTTGACTCTTCAAGAAACATACTGACTATGTCTTCGTTATTTTAACCTTCACATTAAAAAGACTCTCCAGAGCTTTTATAAACTGAACGACAATATAACTGTAACATGCAACAATTTCATAGATTTTTTTTTGTTGCTGAGTTATAATTTACATATAAGGAAATAAATTCATTAAGGCCCTAATCTATGTATTTAAACATGACTGGGAATACAGATATGCATCTGTTGGTCACAGATACCTTTCAAAAAACATGGGCTTCGGGATCTCGTCTCTGTGCATTAAAATTGCCATCGATAAAATGCAATTGTGTTTGTTTGTCCGTAACTTATGCCTGCCCCATACCATAACCTCACCACCACCACCATGGGGCTCTTCAGCCTTTTGAAAGTTTGCAAGCCAAACACAGTTTCCCTGTTTTTTGTGTACCACATCATAATCATGTTTATTATGTCATTATATATATATATATCATATAGTATTATTATATTACCATATTGTGTGATATTCTATGTCCTGCAAATTTGTTTTAATTATTATTTTTAGAAGAAAAAATATGCAATTCTATTTGTACTGTATTTGATTTGTTACATTTAATATCCTGTCATTTATCTTTAATATTATTACTGTATTACCGCCTCCTGTGTACAATCTGCATTTTTAAAACAGAATTCCGGAAAGGAACAATAAGGTTGAACACCCTAGACGGTAAGCAACACCCTAGACGGTAAGCAACACCCTAGACAGTAAGCAACACCCTAGACGGTATGCAACACCCTAGACAGTAAGCAACACCCTAGACAGTAAGCAACACCCTAGACGGTAAGCTAGACGGTAAGCAACACCCTAGACAGTAAGCAACACCCTAGGTAAGCAACACCCTAGACGGTAAGCAACACCCCAGTAAGACAGTAAGCAACACCCTAGAGACAGTAAGCAACACCTAGACAGTAAGTCAGTAAGCAACACCCTAGACAGTAAGCAACACCCTAGACGGTAAGCAACCTAGACGGTAAGCAACACCTAGATGGTAAGACAGTAAGCAACAACACCTAGACAGTAAGCAACACCCTAGACGGTAAGCAACACCCTAGACAGTAAACAACACCCTAGACAGTAAGCAACACCCTAGACAGTAAGCAACACCCTAGACAGTAAGCAACACCCTAGACGGTAAGCAACACCCTAGACAGTAAGCAACACCCTAGACAGTAAGCAACACCCTAGACAGTAAGCAACACCCTAGACGGTAAGCAACACCCTAGACAGTAAGCAACACCCTAGACAGTAAGCAACACCCTAAGACAGTAAGCAACACCCTAGACAGTAAGCAACACCCTAGACAGTAAGCAACACCCTAGACAGTAAGCAACACCCTAGACAGTAAGCAACACCCTAGACGGTAAGCAACACCCTAGACGGTAAGCAACACCCTAGATGGTAAGCAACACCCTAGACAGTAAGCAACACCATAGACAGTAAGCAACACCCTAGACGGTAAGCAACACCCTAGACAGTAAGCAACACCCTAGACAGTAAGCAACACCCTAGACAGTAAGCAACACCCTAGACGGTAAGCAACACCTAGACAGTAAGCAACACCCTAGACAGTAAGCAACACCCTAGACAGTAAGCAACACCCTAGACAGTAAGCAACACCCTAGACAGTAAGCAACACCCTAGACAGTAAGCAACACCCTAGACGGTAAGCAACACCCTAGACAGTAAGCAACACCCTAGACAGTAAGCAACACCCTAGACAGTAAGCAACACCCTAGACAGTAAGCAACACCCTAGTCAGTAAGCAACACCCTAGACAGTAAGCAACACCCTAGACGGTAAGCAACACCCTAGACAGTAAGCAACACCTAGACAGTAAGCAACACCCTAGACAGTAAGCAACACCCTAGACAGTAAGCAACACCCTAGACAGTAAGCAACACCCTAGACAGTAAGCAACACCTAGACAGTAAGCAACACCCTAGACAGTAAGCAACACCCTAGACAGTAAGCAACACCCTAGACAGTAAGCAACACCCTAGACGGTAAGCAACACCCTAGACGGTAAGCAACACCCTAGACGGTAAGCAACACCCTAGACAGTAAGCAACACCCTAGACAGTAAGCAACACCCTAGACAGTAAGCAACACCCTAGACAGTAAGCAACACCCTAGACAGTAAGCAACACCCTAGACGGTAAGCAACACCCTAGACGGTAAGCAACACCCTAGACAGTAAGCAACACCCTAGACAGTAAGCAACACCCTAGACAGTAAGCAACACCCTAGTCAGTAAGCAACACCCTAGAGCAACACCCAGTAAGCAACACCCTAGACGGTAAGCAACACCCTAGATGGTAAGCAACACCCTAGACAGTAAGCAACACCCTAGACAGTAAGCAACACCCTAGACAGTAAGCAACACCCTAGACAGTAAGCAACACGCTAGACAGTAAGCAACACGCTAGACAGTAAGCAACACCCTAGACAGTAAGCAACACCCTAGACAGTAAACAACACGCTGTGATGTGAAGATCGGGAGGATTTCCTCTCAGTGGCTGTAAGAGAGAGAGAGAGACAGAAATACCCTCAGTAACATTGGTTAGGGTCAGGGGGCCTGTGTTTCAGTAAGAGCAGGCTAGGGTTAGAAGGGAAGGGTCAGGGGTCAGGGGTCAGGACGGGGTCTTTGTTTCTCACTATCTGGTTCTATGTTCTACTATACACCTCCAACATGCTACATTATACACATGCTACATTAGATGTGCAGTATGTCAATGTGCTAAACACACAGAGGTGATTAGCTAGCTGTCGCCACATCAAAGCTAGATGACACGCTCCCACCCCAGCCTTGCTACACTCTCAGGTTGGGCGTGTGTGAGAATGCCCCCAAAACATTTGCCCCATTCCATTACAATGTGTTCAGCAGCAGTGATTAGGAACAGGGTTCGGGCCTGCGTGCTCCATTGTCTGGTTCCAGGTTCTCCTCTGACCCCATTCTCCTCTGACCCCATTCTCCTCTGACCCCATTCTCCTCTGACCCCATTCTCACACCTCCAACATGGTTAAAAACACACACACACACACGCCCGTTAGACATTGGATAAAACAGAGCACTGTGTGTATTCAGCGCATTGGGCGGCAGGGTAGCCTAGTGGTTAGAGTGTTAGACTAGTAACCGAAAGCTAGGACTACTGTACACTGTATTTCACTGTGTATACTTGCTGAATAAACATTTATCAACAGTGCTTTTGAGTACAGAGACTTTCAGCATAGAGGCAACGAAGTGCTGACGCCTGATTTGTGTGTTTCTCTGTGTGTGTGTGTGTGTTTGTGTGTGTGTGTGTGTGTTTGTGTGTGTGTTTCTCTGTGTGTGTGTGTGTGTTTCTCTGTGTGTGTGTGTGTTTCTCTGTGTGTGTGTGTGTGTGTGTGTGTGTGCTTCTCTGTGTGTGTGTGTGTGTTTCTCTGTGTGTGTGTGTGTGTGTGTGTGTGTGTGTGTGTGTGTGTGTTTCTCTGTGTGTGTGTGTGTGTGTGTGTGTGTTTCTCTGTGTGTGTGTGTGTGTGTGTGTGTGTGTGTGTGTGTGTGTGTGTGTGTGTGTGTGTGTGTGTGTGTGTGTTCTCTGTGTGTGTGTGTGTTTCTCTGTGTGTGTGTGTGTGTGTGTGTTTCTCTGTGTGTGTGT